>NW_027397065.1:45448724-45467049 GCF_003265705.2 Callorhinus ursinus
AATCATTGTGCCTTCCTGCTTAAAATGCTTCTTTGCTTCCCTATTGTATGTAGCAAAAACCCCCTAATGATTACAAGGCCCTCTACCCCCCCGGGCCCTTATCACCACTGTTTCCATTCTCACTCTTTCTGGACACATTAGCCTCCTGCCTAATCTTGAACATGCAAGGTTAGTCCTGCCTGGGGCCTTTACACATCTTTAGGTGGTCCTCGTATTCTCATTTAAATATCACCCCTTTATGAAGGTCTTCCATGACCCAGTTCTCTACAGTTTATACACCAAATGCCCTACCCTTATCTCTCTCCTTGTTACACCATCTCCCCATTTTATTTTTCTCTGTAGCATTTAACACAGTCTGAAATCAGCTTATTGTCAGCTTCTCCCAGATTATAAACTTCTTGGGGGGCCAAGAAGTTGTCTGGATTCTTCACTGTTATGCTCTCACTATCTCTAAGGGTGCTTATCACATAATAGGCACTCAATAAATAGATTGAAAGAGGTGGGAGTCAGAGTGCTAAGTTAAGGACCAGTGGGAGAAGATAATGATATGCAGCAAGCATCGTTGGGAAAGTTGTTTAAAAATACATATTCATAAAGTAAACTTGAAAATAATTCCTTCTATGCTTCCCCGCCCCCCCTTTCACCCCCATCCTCTACCATGGTCTTTCACTTTTGAGTCCAGAAAGTTGACTGGGTATTGTATGTGTGTGTGCTGAGTCATTAGTTTCCAGGGAACTCTGACTGTTAAAGGGCATTGAACACCTCTCCTTAGCAGAGAGCAAGACCTTGTTGCTGGGAGAACTTTCTGCATAAGGACTTCGCCCAGCCTGGTGCCAGGGTTGAGCTTCTTGCTGTCATTTGCTTTCCGGGCACAGTAGAGCAAAGCGGCATTGTTTAACCTTTTGGAAGCTGTGTATGAAATTTACATTAGCAGGGTGTTGCTGTTCAGTTACAAACCGTTTATCCCATGAATATCAATGTGACCGTTTGCTCTGAGAAATTATCTTCTTTCTGTTGAGAGGAGGTGAGGAATCCATAAAAATGTGCAGAAGAAAGGAGAGACAGGCCTGGTTCCTCTGAGCTTGCTGGGGTGAATGATTAAGGAGCAAGGTGACCTGCGCACCCAGAAAAAAGCTTCTTGGAAATCCTATGGAAATCTTTCTTTTCCTTCTCCCAGGGTGATTTTTAAATAAATACTTTGGTTTATTTAAAAGTATATGAGTGCCTACCACAGAGTCTTGCAAATAGTAGGCATTTAATAAACATCTACCCAAATGAGTTGCTTGATATTTAAGAATATGTATTAAACAGAAAACTCATTGAGTCATTGAGAGGAAATACGAACATGTAATTAAAATAATGGCAACCTAAATCTAAAATTTGCCCCAAAGGACTTTCTTTGCAATTCTATTTGAGTAACACTGGTGACCAGAAGAGGAACTTTTAAAAGGATATGAATAGACTTCATTTTCCAGAGCAGTTTTAGGCTTAGAGAGAATTGAGCAGAAAGTACAGAGTTCCCATACACCCCCTTTCCCTGCCTCCCTTCAGTTCCCTCTGTTAATGACATCTTGCATCAGTGGGGTACATTTTTTGTAATTGAAGAACCAATACTGATACATGATTATTAACTAAAGTCCATAGTTTATATCGGAGTTCACTCTTGCTAGTATATGCTCTCTGGGTTTGACAAATGTGTCATGACATGCATCCACCATTACAGTATCCTACAGAATAGTTTCACTGACCTAAAAATCCTCTGTACTTCATTTGTTCATTCTTACCTCTCCTAACAAACCTCTGGTAACCACTGATTTTTTTTTTTACTTTTTTATTATGGTAAAATATATGCCACAAGCAACTTATCACTTTAATCATTATTAAGTGTACAATTTAGTTGCACTAACTACATTCAATCACTGATCTTGTTACTGTCTCTATACTTTTGACTTTTCTAGAATGTCATATAATTAGAATCCTACAGCATTTAGCCTTTTCAGACTGTCTTCTTTCACTAACCAATTATGCATTTAAGGGAGACCGTGGTTTTAATAATTTTACCTAAAGCAGTATGCTGCTGAGGACTTAAATCATCAGAACTTCAGTCATGGACCTGATCCCATAAGATCTGCTGTCCAAATGAGGCTCGCTCTGGGCGGGTATTCTCAAGAAACTGGGAAACTTGGACTTCAGTGGTGGTCATTTAGCTGTAGGATTTAGAGCAGGAACAGACAGAGTAGCTTGCTATTATTTCTGTGTACAGACTTGTGGTTGCTAGTGATTCTTTTTAAATAGCATACCATTATTTCTGTTTTTTTAGGTTTTAAGCTTTATTTCATCTTTTATATTAAAAATATATTTCTGTTTGCAGTAAGGATTCAAAGTGGATATAGAAAAAGAAAACTAAGTAATTTAATCATTAACATCGAAATTATCTCATAGCAGTTAATTTACTTGGTGAAGGACAAATTTTGTTACTTTCAGTAAGATTACAGATTAAGCAAGAGATTGCTGACAGACTGAAAATAAAACCCAAAACTAGGGGCACCAGGGTGGCCCAGTCAGTTGAGTGTCCAACTCTTGGTTTCGGCTCAGGTCACAATCTCACGGGTAGTGGGATCGAGGCTGCCTCAGGCTCCATGCTCAGTGGGGAGTCTGCTTGAAGATTCTCTCCCTCTGCCCCTCAACTCACTTTCTCTCTCTTTCAAATAAATAAAAATAAATCTTAAAAAAAAACCCCAAAACCAGTTACTGAAAGGTTCATTCATTTCACCAGCATTTGGATGTTCTGAAATTTGCAGGAGGTACAGGGAGTTGGCAGTAGGATGGAAGGAAGGGGAGGCTCAATTGGAGAAAATGTTGAAGGTGACTTGCGTGGCAAACACCCACCTGGTAGTGATAACAAAGCAGGTACATGGACTGTGCACAAACAGGACACATTCCAGTAGTCAGGCCTGCTCTGTGCCCGGCACCGTGGTGGATGCCAGAGATGCGGTGATGGAAAGAACGTAGCCCCTGCCCTAGGGAGCTGGCATTCTAATGGGGAACCCTATAATAAATAAGAAAATGAAAATAGATTTAGACTTGGGGTGGGGTGGTAGGAGAAATGCTATGAAGAAAAAGAATACATGTTAGAGTATTTCTTTTAGATAAAGTGGTCAGAGCAGACATTTCTGGGGTGGTGACATTTGAGTAGAGATTTCTTAGTAATGAGGGAACCAGCTATGTGTAGATTTAAGAGGAGATCGTTCCAGGTAGATGGAACGTAAGTGCAAATGTCCGAAGGCTGGAATTAGGTTGGCACATTCAAGGAACCGAAGGAGGTCAGCGTGGTTAGAGTAAACAAGCAGAGAAGGATAAAAATTGAGTTTGAAGGAGCAGACAGGGACCAGGTTGTGGAAAAGGCTGCTAGGCCTTTGGAATTTGGATTTTATTCTAATGTGTTAGGAAGATACCTGGAGGGTTGGGACAGGGGGATGATATGATCCAACTCAGATTTTTCAAAACCTTACTCTGGCATCTGTGCTAGAAATTGACTAGAGGAAAGGAGGCAAGAATTGAATAAGGAGGCCAGCTGGAGGCAATTTGGACTGTCCAGAGGAGAGCTGAGCATGGCCTGCAGGAGGATGGAACCAGTGGTTGTGGTTGGAAGTGGTTTTCTGTAGGATGGAATATGAAAGGAGATCTAGGGACACCTGGGTGGCTCAGTCCACTAAGTGTCTGCCTTTGGCTCAGGTCATGATCCCGGGGTCCCAGGACTGAGCCCTATGTCAGGCTCCTTGCTCAGTGGGGCGTCTGCATCTCCCTCTCCCTCTGCCGCTCCTCCCCACTTGTGCTCTCTCTATCTCGTTCTCTCTCTCAAATAAATAAATAAAATCTTAAAAAACAAAGTAGATCTAAAAAACATGCCAATGGATTAGGTACTGGTGATAAATGGGACACACAGGGGTTTGGGATTTCAGAAGCAGAGTCTTTACCTCTTGTTGAAGTGAAGTCTTTCTGGGAGAGGTAGGGTTGACGTGCTACTAAGAGGAGTTGGCAGGGGAGGACATTCTAGGTTGGGGAAATGTGATGAGCAAAGGCATGGAGGCAGAAGGGTGAACGTTCTATGTAGAGAAAAGCAAAGTTGGAGTCTGGGGTTCACATGAGGATAAAGTAGGTCTGCAAGGGGACTATTTAGGGCTAGACTGGAAGGGTCTTAAGGACCACGTTCTGATACTCCATTTCCTAGTGATACTGCAGTGGGGAGTTGTGTCTGTCAGGAGTGCATATAGCGGCAAGTAATTGAAAACTTAGGTAACTTTTTTTTTTTTAGATTTTATTTATTATTTATTTGAGAGAGAGCAGCACATGAGTAGAGGGTGAGAGAAGCAGACTCCCTGCTGAGTAGGGAGCCCGACGCTTGGCTCGATCCCAGGATCATGACCTGAGCCAAAGGCAGACGCTTAATCGACTGAGCCACCCAGGTGCCCCTGAAAACTTAAAATACCTTGAATAAAAAGGACTGTCAGTTTTCTCCTGAGAAATCTGGGGGTAATCGTTTCTGGACTGTGAGGCTGGCTGCTCATGCCCTCAGGAACCTTGATACTATCTGTTTCTGCTTTACCTTCTTGAATATGTTGGCTTTCATTCTCATGCTTGTCACCTCATGGTGTCTAGTTGGCTCCTATACCAATAAGGGCATTATCTCCTCTCTGGGCAGAAAGAAGGGGCCAAGGAGGCAAAAAGAGCTGGGGCTGTGCCAGTCCCTTCTGTTCTTATTGTGATGAAATACATATAAACTTGCCATTGAAACCATGTTTAAGTGTACAATTCTGTGCTATTAATAGCACTTATGATATTGTGCCACCATCACCAGTGTCTATTCCCAGGACATTTTTATCTCTCTAATAGAAACTTTAACTACTCTATGCTCTCTGAGCGAGCCACTCTCTTTGAATTTCCATGTGTTCAGCAACCTGGAATCTCTCTGAACCCTGTTTTTTTGTTGTTGTTTTGTTTTTGGTTTTGTTTGTTTGTTTGTTTTTAATGGAGGCTTCATTTTAGAGGAATGATTAATTAAATCATTGGATATTGGCATTGATTCAACCTCCATCCCCTCTCCCCTCCTTGGAGGTCGGGCGAGGGGCGCGGTGAGACTGCAAGTTCCAACCCTCTAATCTCTTGGTTGGTTTTCCTGGCAACCAGCCCCCATCCTTAAGTGTGGTCCAAAAGTTGTCATTAACAAAAGACACCTTTGTCCTCTTATCACTCAGGAAATTCCAATGGTGCCCAAAACAGATGAATACCAAATATACATTTGTTAATATACATTGCAATATCACAGCATGTGTCAGGGTTGTTTTGGTAGATGGTAGGAAGTGAGTAATGGAGGGAGAGAGAGAGTTCTGTGCATAATGAGACCAGAGGAAAGGGGCGGGGGGAGGTGTAAAAAGTGTTATTTGGCGTGATACACTGGATTGCTCTTGATCCAAGTAAGAATTAACTCCTGGTTTCAAACTATATCTCTTTGATTTCAGTCTTTCCTTTTTCTTTTCTTTTTTTTTTTTTAAAGATTTTATTTATTTATTTGAGAGAGAGAATGAGATAGAGAGAGCATGAGAGGGGAGAGGGTCAGAGGGAGAAGCAGACTCCCTGCTGAGCAGGGAGCCTGATGTGGGACTCGATCCCGGGACTCCAGGATCATGACCTGAGCCGAAGGCAGTCGCTTAACCAACTGAGCCACCCAGGCACCCAGCCTTTCCTTTTTCTTCAGGTTTTCTTTAGTTAAGATATTATGGCAAGATTTGGCTATGGAATTTTACTTGGGTCTCTGACAGGGAGATATTTACAAAAATGTCTTTTCCTCATGTAGGGTTTTTTTTTTCCACTTCATATATGTATACATGAGCATATATATTTATATTGATACTCTTCCATGTCAACAAATGTAGGTCTATATTATCATCTTTATCTGTTGGATTGGATTTCCATTATATGTATATCCATCATTTTTTAAAAAATAAATTTTGTGTTCAGTCTTGGGTTGCCATGGTAAGCCTCCAGATACATTCTTGTTGAGATTCTGGTACAATGATCTCTTGCGGATAAACACTCAGACGTGGAATTACTGGGAGAGGTCATGCACCTTTTAAAGGATGTTGATAGCCATTGCTAAACCACTTTCCACGACAGTTGTATCAGTTCATGTTCCCAAAGCAATCCCTGTGTGCCCCTTTCCTCACACCTTTGACACCAATTGCCAATCTTTTTATCTTTCAAGTTTCAAGAGGTAAGAACTTTATGATTATCTGCACTTATTTTGGTCACCAGTAAGCCTGACTGTCTTTCCACATATCTGGTGTGTTTGTATTTGTATGTAGGAGTGAAATGGCAGACTTTGCCATGTGCCCATGAGATCCCAAGAATCTTGTGTGGCATATGGGTTTTAACAAGCTGGGCTGAAAATTATAGACTGCGGGGTACTTGCTGTTGTCTAGGCTTGAGGTGAATTGGGGGTATGATCAAGGTGTGGTAAGGGGAATAACAAAAAGGCCTGTATATCAGATAATTTAAAAAGAGGTCATGAGAATTTGAATGCAGAGGCAAGAGAGGGGGACATGTCAGAGGTGATTAGAAGACGTCAAAGCTTATTATTCAGACAATAACTGAGTCAGAGGAGCCAGGGGAAGAGCAAACGTTTAGAGGAAGATTGGCTTTAGCTGTGGACACTTGGCCACTAGGATGCCATTTCCTGTCACATCTTTCTCCATGTCATCTTTACCATTCCCACCCCCAATCACAGGGCAGGCACGTACATCCCCCAAGGAGGCAAGTTCTCATCTGTCTGCAGGATTTCACACTTAACTTTCCCAACATGGAAAGCCTTTGCCCTCCTTGGACCTAATCACTCTTTTGGGCTTAGGCTTGGATGTCTCTTTCCATTAAGAAGCGTCTCATGAAAGCTCATCTACTCCCTTCCTCAGATGTCTTTTCTTAGTGCTGCATCCACAGGGCACTCTGCTTACCCATTTCATAGCATGTGTTACATTGTGAGGTGTTAGAAGAGGTTCAGTTTGGAGTTCAGTTTGCCTGGGCTCTTTGCGTTTTAATACTTGGGCGATGTTAAGTGAACTTTCTCTCTTTCTATCTTGTTTTGTATTTCTTCCACTAAAACTGTATTTGCTAGCACTCCCAATACTTGGCTATGTCCATCCATTTCTGCACACTTTTGCCAACAAGAAGCATGATACTTAAGGTGTCACACAAGTACTGATAACTAGGGCAGTTGGGAGTCTTTAATGAGGCAGTATTTGCAATTTGCTGTGTAATCTTGGGTAAATTATTTAATTGCTCTGTGCCTCACCTTCTCATCTGTAAAATGAGGATAATAACACAGATTTCTTATAGATTTATTGCATGGAACCCAGAATATACATGCTAGGCATCTTGACCAATGCCTATTTCATACAAGTATGTGAGCTGCAATGATAATACTAATGTAACACAGCTAATAAAGTGTTCAAATATCATAGTTACTATTGTTGTCAGGAAACTACAAATTTGGAAGGCAAGAATGATGTATTATGCATGTGGGATTCCCTGGTACCTAGCACTGTGGCTCCCATGCAGATGTTTATGACTTTGTCGAATGGATACTTATGAATTTCCAGCATCCCCTTGGAGCTGGGGAGAGAGATGGGGCTGGAAACAAAAGTTTGGGAGGCGGTCAGAAGTCATTCTCCAGGTAGAGAGGGTGGAGTTGTGTGAGTCCTCAGAATTGGTCAGTAGCTCCTCTCTGACTTCTCTCCTTCATCACTTCTTTTCTCTCTTGGTCAAAACTTGTGTATCAGCTTTTGAGAGAGACATCCATTGTCTTTTTGGCTTTTTTCTGATTTTTGCATGATGAAAATATTTGGGCATTTTTCCACACTTGATGAGGGATAAAATTGCTTTTCTTTTTCTCGTGTTGAGGAGGATTCGGGGGGGCGGGGAGGGTATATGGGGTCAACCAAGAAAAATGCCCAAAACGACAGTTTTGTTTTGCCTCCCAGCACCTGCGGATGTTAGAATAATGCAGGTTTGGATCTGAGCTTTGCTCTTTGCATTTAAGTTATTTTTCTTCTCCAAGCTCCACCTTACTCATTGGTAAAATGTGGCTCTGTTCCCTACCCCTGCTTCAGAGAATTGCATCGTAATTGTCTTAATATGGGTAGAGGGCTTTTACTGCTTTAAAAAATATAAAGGAAAGTCATTTGCTTCTGTGAGATTAGATGAGCTGTAACTGAAATGCAAAAGTGGTGGCTTAAGTAAGATAGACATTTGTTTTCTCTTCTGTGAAGTTCAGATCCAGACAGACCAGAGATGATGTGGTGGCTCCAGAATCATCTAGAGGGCTAAGCTGCTTCCAGCTTTCTATTCCTGCCTCCTTAGAAGGGAGCCCCAACCTCATGATGCAAAAACCTCCAGTCATCACACTGATATTCCAAGCGGCAGCAGGGGCTGGGAGGGGGGTGGGGGGACACACCCTTTCTCTTTAAGGTTACTGTCCAGAAAGTGCCCCAAATCTACTTAAACTAATTGGGTTGTGGCATAGTCATGTTGTCACACTCAGCTGCTAAAGAGGCTGGGGATTCAAGTTCTCATTCTGTATGTGCCCACCTCAAACCCAGGAATTCCATAGTGAGAGGAAGGAAAGGGAAACTGATATGGGGACAACTGGTACTATCCCTCCGGTACAAGATGCAAAACAGCAGCCCTGTGGGGGCGCCTGGGGGGCTCAGATGGTTAAGTGTCTGCCTTTGGCACCCCCCCACCCCACCTGTGCTCTCTCTTGCTCTATCTCAAATAAATAAAATCTTAAAAAAAAAAAACCCACAGCAGTCCTATGTCTAAAGTCACACAGTGTATTAGGGTTCTCCAAAGACACAGAACAAAATAGGATATATCTATGTCCGTACACACACACATATACTGAGAGAGAGAGAGGGGGAGGGAGGGAGAGATTGACTGATTTATTATAGGCATTGGGTCCTGGGAGGCTGAGAATTCCCCATGATCTGCCTCTGTAAGCTGGAGCCCAGCAAACTCAGTGGTGTAATTCAGTCTGAGTAAAAACATCTGAGAATTGAGGGGCTGACGGTATAAATCCTGATCTGAGTCCTAAAGCCTGAGAACCCAGGAGTGCAGATGTCTGCAAGCCTAGGAAGACAGAGGTTTCAGCTCAAGCAGAGAGAGCAAATGCACCCTTCATCTGTTTTTCTTTTATTCTGTTCAGGCCAGCAATGAATTTGGATGGTACTCACCTGCATTGGTGAGGGTGATCTTCTTTACTTAGTCTACTGATTCAGATGTTAAGCTGTTCCAGAGACCTCCTCCCAGACATGCCCAGAAATAATATTGTATCAGTTATGTGGGCATCCCCAGTGAAGCTGACTCATAAAATTAACTATCACACACAGCTAATTAACAGTTGGGTTAAAACTAGATTCTGCTCCCCCACCCCTTTTCTGTTCCACACAAAAAAACCTATTAATTTGAATTTTATTAGAATTTAACAGGCAAAATAAGATGAGAGTGAAATTGATGTTAATAACTTTTAGATAAATATTTCTTCCTCATAAAATGTGTAATGAGGATAATAATGGACCTTTCTTGTAGCCCTGCTGCATGGAGTCCATGACACATGTCTAAAGCAGCTTGACCAATGCCTATTTCATAAAAGGATAGGAGCTACCTAGGATGACGCCAGTGTAAAAACCTAATGAGGTATGCAAATATCAGATTTGTTATTTTTGTGACAAGATTATAATCTTGGAAGGTAGGGACCGTGTCTTACTCATACTGGATTCCTGATGTCTAGTACAGTGGCCCCCGTGTCGATCTTTATCACTGTTAAGATGGTTGAATGTGAAGAAAAATGAGGTAAAACATTGAACAGTCTGGACTCGTGATTTCTTAAACATTATATTTAAATTATAAGCAGTATTTATTTGTGTCCTTCTCTCAAACTATTAGTAGCTACTTTTTATACATTTTATTATATTTAAATATTTCTGCTAATGTAGCCGCGGCACAGCATGCAAGGGTACCTGGCTTCCGGGGTCCCACACAGATCAGGTTCAGCCAATCGCCACTGACAAAATCCAAAGGCAGAGAAACCTGTGGTGGTGAAACAAGAAAGGAATTTATTTCTGTGAGGCCATCACAGGAAAGACAGCAGAAGAGCGTCTCAAAGACTGTCTCCACAGTACTGAAGATACTTCCACGTTTGTATGAGGAAAACGTGGGACAAAGGTCGGTGGGTCCATGTGGGTGGGCAGTAAAAGGCAACCATTGTCTTGGAATCAAGCATGGGGTGCTCTTGCTGGCTCCGGCCAGTCCTTACCACTCCAGGGGATGGTTTCCGTTCCCATCAGGGGATGCTTTGCTCACGAGGTCTTTCGCCTGAGTTAAGAGGTAAGCTGGAAAGAACTTATTCATTTAGAAAGTTTGTGGTCAAAATGGAGGTAGTAGAAGTTCTCTTTCTCTAAGATTTACAATATTTCTATTCCATTTCTCAATCTTAGTTCCCAGAGGGTTTTTTTTTTTTTTTTAAAGACTTATTCATTTGAGAGAGAGGGAAAGGGAGAACATGAATGGAGGAGGGTCAGAGGGAGAGGGCGAAGCAGACTCCCCAGTGCCTGATGTGGGGCTCAATCCCAGGACCCTGGGGTTGTGACCTGAGCCAAAGGCAGATGCTTGACTGGCTGAGCCCCCCAGGTGCCCCACCCCCAATACTTTAAATGATTTTGTTCTTTTGTAGAACTTGATACTTGTTTTCATTTTCTAGAGCAGCTTTAACAAAGTACCACACAAGCTGAGTAACTTCAAACAATAGAAATTTCTTCTCTTACAGTTCCAGAAGCGACTAGTTCAAAATCAGAATTTCAGCAGAGTTGATTCTCCCTGAGGGCTCTGATGGAGAATCTGTTCTCTGCCCCTCTCCTTGCTTGTGGTGAAGGCTGGCAATCCTTGAGGTTCATTGATTTGTAGAAGCATCACTCAAATCTCTGCTTTGGCGTTCCCTTGGCTATCTTTCCCTGTGTGTCTCTGTGTCTCCACATGGTCTTCTCTTCTTAACATCTCTGTTTTCTCTTATAAGGACACTACTCAGATTAGATTAGAGTCCACCTAATAAGTATGGCTTCTTCATTATATTTGCAAAGATCCTATTTACAAATAAGTTCGCATTCACAGGTACTGGGGGTTAGGACGTCCATCTTTGAGGGGGTACACAGTTCAACTCACTGCATTACTTCAGAGATTTTCTCTTTTTAGAATGTCGTAACTTCCTGTTTTATATCTATTATTTGCTTCTCATTAGCTTTTTTCCACTACTTATCCACTGTGATTATCTCGTCTTCTGTCCTGAACTTCATTTTCAATTATATTTATTCTCTTTCTTCCTGCTTCTAATTTATTCATGAGTTTTTAAATGGTATTATTTTAGTTTGGTTCTTACTCACTTCCTTAGCTTTACCATATCTCTTTATATTTGATTCTGTAGTTTTATTGGCTAGACTTTGAGAGGTTTAATTTATTGTTTATTGCTTTTAAGTAATCTTATTAATGTATTCTATTGGACAAAGCACTTGGGAATGATCCTTGGGCTATGTTTTCTATGAAACTAAGGTATAGAAACTAAGGTATCTTTTTAACTGCTTTCTCATGCTGAATTTTCTTGGATATTTTCAGGTGAACACCTTGTTCCTTTTTGCATTACTCCTGCTTAAGAGGGCTTCTCTGTAGACTACCTCGCTTGTTCGTCAGTTGGAGAGAATTCTCCCCAACCCTCTTTTAACCATCACCCGAGACTTGTTTCACCCTGTAGCTACAGCTAGAAGGCCCAGGTGTGGTGTTCCATCCCCCTCTCTCTAGCCTGCAGGCATGGTGGGGGAAGAGAGAGTTCCACTGGGGTTGTGTACAATCTTTCTTAGAGGAACTGATTTCTGTTCCTTAAATTTTGTTTTTGTCTTGTGCCTGGGACTGTTCCACTTAATGAAACATAGGGTAATATCTTCTAGATGGTTCTCCCAATTCAGCATGGCGTCTGGTAGCCTATGCTTCTCTGCACAAGTGGGTGGAGGCCGACTCTTCACTTTCCTTTTCATTTCTCCTCACCCCCCAGACCATTTCCTCAGTACTATGTTGGGGTCAAAAGAGACAGAAAGGGTACCATTCTTCTTGTATTTCTAGCTAATTTGGGGAGTATTGAGGGACATTCTCAGGACTTTTTGTGTCCTCTTTTGCCTTTTAGAGATTATGACATGTGATCTCCTTGTTTGGTTGTGGCAGATTTTTTCTTTTTCTGGTATTTTTTCCCTTGATTTTGTTGTTAATGAGAGGAGGGGAGAATCTATGAACCTGTTTATTCTGTCTGTTCTTCAGTGTGCATCTTGAGCCTTTCAGTTACGCCATGATGCCAGCTGGTGATTTCTCTACTAATAAAAAGACAAGATCTGTAGATATTTTTGTAACAGCATTTCCTTTCCCAACCTTCCTGCCAGTGCTAATACTCTGAAGTCTAATTTAGAGTATTGCATTGAGACGTTAGCTTACATTATGATTGCAAGGCCAGGTCGCTGGTCCTTTTTCTTCCCCCCTCCAAAATCAAGGGCTTTCGATGGAAAGTAATAATTATTAAAATACATTTTTCACTTATTTTCTTTTGTTCAGCAGCGAGACTAAATGTCACCAAAGGTTACATTTTAGACCTTGCTGGTTTTAAAACCCTGGTAACTATTAGCCCATTGAAAGTAAAAGAAGCTCTCAAAATGTGTTTTCCCTGCCAATTCTGCCTCATCCCTCACACTTGCAGTAACCTCATTATTATTCCAAATTGAAGGATTTGAGGTCATGCTGAGAGGTTCACAAACTAGTCAAATAGAGTCCCTGTTCTCATCATCTCATATATTTATCATTTACTTTTCAGGGCTCAGAAGACTAATTAATAAATCAAAGAAATCATTATAGAATAGTTCAGGGTATTTGGGCTTTTACCTCCTGGGAAGTAAGTCTTGCATTTTCCAAAAGCATGTTTGTTTCCATTATGTAAGACAAATATCTTGTTGAATACAAATGCTTGTGATATAATGGATATCTTGAAGCCAAACCAGGATTTAGTCAGATCCCCATCAGAAGGGTTTAGAAAACAAGCCAGTAAATGCCATTTTTTTGTTGTTGTTTTCCTGTCATTGGCTTTAGGTAGTCCCTTGTTTCCTATGGCTCCAGGACATGAAGAAGGTTCTGTCTGAGTTCCCAAAGCAGTCCTCAGGAACTTTGGGGCATCAGATGGGAGCTGGTTAATGGACCACTGGGTGTCAGTATTGTCTTTTCCTACCCTAGCAGAACCCAAATTTGGTTGACTTGTCCTTATCAGAAGCTTTTTGACTTTGTTGGAATACAGGATGTTAGACTTCCTTTCCAAGCCAGGAAGGACCATCCAGTCCAACCAGCTTACTTCACGGATGGAAAGATTGAATCATGGAGAAGGGACGGCTGATTCCCCCACCCCAGGCTTCCCAAACTATCTCAAACTTAAATGCCCATAGGCCAAGCAGATGAAAGAGTCAAGTGGGCTCACATCTGTCTGAACAAAAAGCTAGGCCCTCTTCTTCCCCATAGAAATAAGCTGTTTTCCATTTTTCTTGATCAGTCCACTTGGTGTATCTCTTGTTTCCCCAATACTGATACAGAGAAAATGTCTTCTGTTTTTAATCAACAGCAATAAGACCACAAAGCATGATGAAAGCTCTTGGCCACATGTCAGGGAAACAATGAGAATGAATAAGGGACCAGCTGGGTTACATGCTAGCAAGGTGATGGGGTCCTAGCATCGATGGATTTTCAGACTTTTCAAGAGAAATGGGAAATCTGGGTTTTTAAAGTGAATTCTTCACATTTTCATAAGGTTGCTCAAACTTCAAACCAAAAAAACCCCCTCATCTGTGGGCTAGATAGGGGATTTCTAGTTTAACAAGCTATAATCATTGTACTAAAACTCAAAAGTTTTCTTCTCAGACTTGGAATCTTCTGCCTGCATTTTCTAGTTTGGGCTAATTGATTGGCTCCCACATGATGAGGGAAGGGCCCTTGGGAGATGCACAGGATTTACATGTATTTCACTCATATGTGGAATTTAAGAAACTCTGTCACTTTTTATTCCAAGGAAAAGGAAATGTTTCGTGCAGCCGTTTGATGGATGGTATAGACCAGAGGGGTTACATATTTAGACTTCACTTGATCTAAAAGAGGTTGGGGAAAATTGATCATTACTAAATTTTCAGTGCTGAGTAATTTTCTGTCATGAATGTGCTAGAGCCAGAACCTTGAGAGGGGAAAGTGTCTAGAGGTCTCCACAATCCTGGGAATTTGCTTCTTTTGTAGACGGGAGAGCTGAGAGGTTGAGAGAGCAGTTCTCAGACTCATGGACAAGGTACAGGCTTTAGAGACCACCTACTCTAAACAGCTGCATTTCATACATCAAGAAGGTGAAGCACAGATGGGACAGTGTCCTACTCAAGGTCACATAGCTGGTGGCAGAGGATTCCTGATTCCAGCTCTCCTCAATCTTAATCTGGGATTCTCACTGGGGATTGATGAGAAACACGTGCCCGGTTGTTGGGTAGCATGGTGTTATGTGCAAATATTCTCAAGCAATAGTGTTCAGGAGACAAAATAGAATGGTTTCTGCAAGAAAGAGCCTATATATATCTAGATAGAGTATTTATATCTAGAAAAGAATAGAATTAAGCAAATTCACAGGAAACTGAATTTTTCATTATTTTTAAAAAATTTGAATTTGGAAAACATCTGATTTTAGTGTTCACCACCTGTGTTTCTCTGGTGTATTGTTATTTAATAAGCTTTGCTGGAGTCAGCAAAAGAGGAAAATGCTATTATAATCTGGAAAAAGAATGTGAATGATAAAGGAGAATGCAGGGATGATACATTGACTTCATTTGTAGCAAGAAAGACTTAGGTTAGATCCCCATGAGAAGAGTTTGATGAACTTGACAAGAAGGATTTTTTAAGATTAGAATGTGTTCTTAGCAGAGGTTATGTGATCATTTAAAATCCTATTATTGTGGCTATCAGTTCAAGCAAATGGTCTCTACTATTAGAATTAGCTTTTTAAAACATCAATATGATCATATTGATGGTCCCTTTTTTTTTTTTAAGTAGGCTCTGTGCCCAATGTGGGGCTTGAACTCACAACCCTGAGATCAAGAGTTGGATGCTTTACCAACGGAGCCATCCAGGTGCCCCACTGATGGTCCCTTCTTTTTTTTTTTTTCTTAATTTTATTATGTTATGTTAGTCACCATACAATACATCATTAGTTTTTGATGTGGTGATCCACGATCCATTGTTTTTGTATAACACCCAGTGCTCCATGCAGTACGTGCCCTCCTTAATACCCATCACCAGGCTAACCCATCCCCCTCCCCTCTAGAACCCTCAGTTTGTTTCTCAGAGTCCATAGTCTCTCATAGTTCATCTTTACCTCCAATTCCCACCCCCCATTTTTCCCTTCCTTCTCCTAATGTCCTCCACGCTATTCCTTATGTTCCACGAATAAGTGAAACCATATGATCATTGACTTTCTCTGCTTGACTTATTTCACTTTTAAAATTAGCATAATCTCCTCCAGTCCCATCCATGTTGATGCGAAAGTTGGGTGTTCATCCTTTCTGATGGCTGAGTCATATTCCACTGCATATATGGACCCCATCTTCTTTATGCATTCGTCTGTTGAAGGGCACCTCAGCTCTTTCCACAGTTTGGCTGTTGCAGACATTGCTGCTATGAACATTGGGGTGCATAGGGCCCTTCTTTTCACTACATCTTTGGGGTAAATACCCAGGAGTGCAATTGCTGGGTCATAGGGTAGCTCTATTTTTTTTTTTTAAAGATTTTATTTTATTTATTTGACAGAGAGAGATAGCAAGAGAGGGAACACAAGCAGGGGGAGTGGAAGAGGGAGAAGCAGGCCTCCCGCTGAGCAGGGAGCCCAACGCGGGGCTCGATCCCAGGACCCTGGGATCATGACCTGAGCCGAAGGCAGACGCTTAACGACTGAGCCACCCAGGCGCCCCGGGGTAGCTCTATTTTTAGTTTTTGAGGAACCTCCACACTGTTTTCCAAAGTGGCTGTACCAACTTGCATTCCCACCAACAGTGTAAGAGGGTTCCCCTTTCTCCACAACCTCTCCAACATTTGTTGTTTCTTTCCCTGTCCATTTTTGCCATTCTAACTGGTAAAAGGTGGTATCTCAGTGTGGTTTTTTAAAAAATTTTTTTATTGTTATGTTAATCACCATACATTACATCATTAGTTCTTGATGTAGTGTTCCATGATTCATTGTTTGTGCATAACACCCAGTGCTCCACGCAGAACGTGCCCTCTTTAATACCCATCACCAGGCTAACCCATTCCTCCACCCCCCTCCCCTCTAGAACCCTCAGTTTGTTTTTCAGAGTCCATTGTCTCTCATGGTTCGTCTCCCCCTCCGACTTACTCCCCTTCGTTCTTCCCCTCCTGCTATCTTCTTCTATTTCTTTTTTCTTAACATATGTTGCATTATTTGTTTCAGAAGTACAGATCTGTGATTCAACAGTCTTGCACAATTCACAGCGCTCACCATAGCACATACCCTACCCAATGTCTATCACCCAGCCACCCCATCCCTCCCACCCCCTGACCACTCCAGCAACACTCAGTTTGTTTCCTGAGATTAAGAATTCCTCATATAAGTGAGGTCATATGATACATGTCTTTCTCTGATTGACTTATTTCACTCAGCGTAACACCCTCCAGTTCCATCCATGTCGTTGCAAATGGCAAGATCTCATTCCTTTTGATGGCTGCATAGTATTCCATTGTGTATATATACCACTTCTTCTTTATCCATTCATCTGTCGATGGACATCTTGGCTCTTTCCACAGTTTGGTTATTGTGGACATTGCTGCTATAAACATTGGGGTGCACGTACCCCTTCGGATCCCTATATTTGTATCTTTGTGGTAAATATCCAGTAGTGCAATGGCTGGATTGTATGGTAGCTCTATTTTCAACTGTTTGAGGAACCTCCATACTGTTTTCCAGAGTGGCTGCACCAGCTTGCATTCCCACCAACAGTGTAGGAGGGTTCCCCTTTCTTCACATCCCCGCCAACATCTGTCGTTTCCTGACCTGTTAATTTTAGCCTCAATGTGGTTTTGATTTGAATTTCCCTGATGGCTAATGATGATGAACATTTTTTCATGTGTCTGTTAGCCATTTGTATGTCTTCTTCAGAGAAGTGTCTTTTTATATCTTCTGCCCACTTTTTGACTTGATTATTTGTTTTTTGGGTGTTGAGTTTGAGAAGTTCTTTAGAGATCTTGGATACCAGCACTTTATCTGTAGTGTCATTTGAAAATATCTTCTCCCATTCTGTGGGTTGCCTCTTTATTTTGTTGACTGTTTCCTTTGCTGTGCAGAAGCTTTTTATCTTGATGAAGTCCCCAGAGTTCATTTTTGCTTTTGTTTCACTAGCTTTTGGAGATGTATCTTGAAAGAAATTGCTGTGGGCGATGTCAAAGAGGTTACTGCCTACGTTCTCCTCTAGGATTTTGATGGATTCCTGTCTCACATTGAGGTCTTTCATCCACTTTGAGTTTATCTTTGTGAATGGTGTTAGAGAATGGTCAAGTTTCATTCTTCTGCATGTGGCTGTCCAATTTTCCCAGCACGATTTATTGAAGAGACTGTCTTTTCCATTGCATGTTTTTTTTCCTGCTTTGTCAAAGATTATTTGACCATAGAGTTGAGGGTCCATATCTGGGTTCTCTATTCTGTTCCATTGGTCTATATGTCTGTTTTTGCGCCAGTACCATGCTGTCTTGGTGATAATAACTTTGTAATATAGCTTGAAATCAGGCAACATGATGCCCCAGCTTTGTTTTTCTTTTTCAACATTTCCTTGGCGATTCGGGGTCTTTTCTGATTCCATACAAATTTTCAGATTGTTTGTACCAGCACTTTGAAAAATGTCATTGGAATTTTGATCGGGTTGGCATTGAAGGTATAGATTGCTCTGGGTAGCATATTTTTTTTTTCATTTATTTTTTATTTTTTATTTTTTTTAGATTTTATTTATTTATTTATTTTTATATATTTTTTAATTTTTTATTGTTATGTTAATCACCATATATTACATAATTTGTTTTGGCGTACTGTTCCATGATTCATTGTTTGTTCATAACACCCAGTGCTCCATGCAGAACGTGCCCTCCTCAATACCCATCACCAGGCTAACCC